>NC_057812.1:445286776-445294428 GCF_018294505.1 Triticum aestivum | reverse complement strand
AGGGTTTCTGGCACCCGGCGGGGAGTAGTAGCGGGCATGGTTGGTCCGGCCTGGCGGCCCAGTAGCCTGCTGGGCCGAGGCCTAGCTAGGGGGGGTCCTTTTACTTTGTTTTGTTTTTGTTTTTATCATGTTTAGTCTTTTTCTTTTTATTTATTTTTTTCTCTTTACTGTTTTATTTATAGTCCCATCTTATGTGAGTTTTATAAAGACATAAAAGTTGTACCAAAATCAGTATTACTAATTATACCTCTGTTACCAAAGTTTAAACCCCTAGATGAAATAGTTTAACATTTTATTAATTAGAAATCCATTTAAACATTTGTTTTTGCTACCGTTTTAATCATCTAAGAGTATTTAAACATTTTATAAAAGTGTGGTTCCTCCACCGTAGTTACTTCTGCATCATTGGGCACAACCCAGACATTTTAGTTTTAAAGTTTGAAAATTTTGATGTTTGCCTTTTATTCAATTTCGAATTTGAATTGGTTTTTGAACTAACGCGGGATTATCAACAGTAACTGCGATGATGTGGCATCATTAACGGGGGATTACTGTAGCCTAATTATCCGGGCGTCACAATTCTCCTCCTCTACAAGAAATCTCGTCCCGAGATTTAAGAGGTAGTGAAAGGGGGAAAGGTTTTGGTTACGAATCTAGCGGGTCTTCTCATCCTGGCTTGCTCTTCGCGAAGAAGTTGATCCCTGTCGTTGATGTCTTCATTTCTCTACTTCAAGTCATCTTGACGAAGTCGCATCCTTTCTTTGGGGTCTGTCTCGTACTTACGAATAGTTAAGGGGCAGTTCTACAATGATAGAATGCTATAAGGGTTAACCATTGGGGGTTACCCATGAATGAACACAGGGGTATCTCTCGAGTTGGTCAAATGAAACACATCGAAAGCCAAGCAAGAGGGTATAGTAAGAAGTATCAAGCGGATAGGCAATCGTTCGATGCCCAATTAGAAGGTGAAAGGGTTTCAGGGCATGAGAATAAGTATTGCATCTGATACCAGAGTAGATCACTAGGAAGGTGACCTGCCAATTACAAACATAGCCAGGCTCATGGAATAACTTTGCCAACAGGGTGTACAGGAGAGTCAGGTTTCGATCCGGTGAAACTGTGGGTTATGGGCCCACCATGTGGGTTAAAATAAGGAAGGGCATTGGCATCTGGCACGGTCATGATAGCAAGGCATATCAAAGAATAACCGGTCAGTTATGTTGACTGCATCGTTGGTACCAAGGGCGAGGGACGAAGAGAACCATCTTCCTGCTCGTTGAACGAGGCGGACCAATAGGCAAAGTTCTCGTCTATCGGTGGCTACCGGAATGCCATCAACAATAGTAACAGGTTCTTACTGACAGAGTTGTACACTGAAGTGCTTACAAAAACAATGACTTAATACTGCTTAGATCATATAAACCTCAAGAAGATTAAACAAAACAATGGAGGGGAAAATGTGTTTAAACACATATTTCAAGGGTATATCCTTTCCAAGGACAAGCGGATCATGATATCCATGACAGGATAGCAAGTAGAAAATCATTTAGGTAAGGGGGAGGAATCTCATGATATTACCCATATAACGGTGTTAGGATAAATGGTAAAGAAAATTTAGCATTGTGCTTCAAATGCTCTTATTGAAAATCGGATTACCACAGAAATGCTTCTAGATAGCATTGACATTGTCTTCAAGCAAATGTCAGACTTTGGATACGCGAAGGACTCATCAGGAACAAATTGTAGAATAAGTCTTACAGTTCCCTCACGGAAGAATGGATAGCCTTGCTGAAAAGGAAACTATAACAATAGGGCCTCCGGCCAGGTGTGCTAGGCATGACATCATCTTGCCGGGTCATATAAAGACCAATGTTATAACTATTGGAAATATGTCCCAATCATCATATCTGACCGAGATTCAGATCTGATTGGTGCCAGGATGCCTCAGACTCAGGATGTCTGAGAAGAAAAGGTGCAACACAATTGACGAGAAGACATTGTAAGATTCTCGGGAGATGTACTATGGAAGCGAGTTTCGAAACAAGAGTTCATCATTAAAACCAAGGAGAGGATGAAGAGGTGGCTGATGAACTCAGCGACAATTCAGCGAGATTTTCAAAAGATGGATTTCCACACTAATGTGAACAAGGAGATAACATTTGTCGGATCAGATGATATAAGGATGTATGCTCGAGGAAAACATACACAATTAAGCATTGGTTGAAAAGTGCACCCAAAATATGGTCTTAGGTAGCATGATCAATGTTAGAAAGGTGATTCAACAACCAATAGTCTAAGAATGAAATATCGACCATTAACTTGAAAGCAATAGGGTTGCTAGAAACACGAACAAGTTTGTGTTGAACAGAAGGCAATAAAGTGGTCGATGATAACACAAATCATTGAGGGCAAGGATGGTACTTCTCATCATGAATTCAATTGATATCCTGGAAGGGGTGAAAATGTTGATGAAGATCATGACACATTTGTCGAGAGGTTTCATGAAGATATAATCGCTCATCGATGACATCAAGTCAAAGGAATGATGAAGCAAGAGGTTATCGGAACCATGGGTACGACACGAACTCGAAACCAAGCTTGTTGTTCGAGGTGGAATGATAAGACAAGGAAATCAACGCAAGCTTAGCTCAGCATAAAAGATTATGTTCCGGGAAGATCCAAGATAATCTCGAGATACCAGGGGGATAATAATCGACGAAAGATCAAAGTAAAGGTTGGACTGGTGTATTGATCCACAAAAGACAAGTACTTAAACTTGCCCGAGAAATGGGATCTAAGAAGAACATATGGTCGAAACCACAATTATAAAAGAATCAATTCACCGATACCAAAGGATATTAGATCAAGGAATTAGTTATTACTACAAGAAGCTCCCATGATAAGTTCCACATCGGGTCCATGGGTATGAACACAAAGTTCAAGGTCGACTCGCACTTATTCAATGCATAACCTTTCATTCACTTCTCGTCTTGATAATACTGTAGTGTTGGAATTTTATTCGGTAAAACACCGGAAAAGTATGACTTGTGAAAACTTCTGGGTTTTCACGGATTAGGGGAAGGCATAGGTTCAACCCACCGAACATCTTAGTAACATATACCACAAGTTTCAAAAGTAAATACACAAGCTTGAAAGCAGAGCATGGTTGGCTAAACAGAGGATACAATTTACCAAAGGCATTATGTATCAGGGGAAGAACTCACAAGGTGATTGAATATGAAGGACACTGTCGGATAACAATCCAACAATGGATTGGGCGATCCACAACGGAGCCAATGTGAGTATCGGTACTCACTCAGGGGAAGAAAGAATGAAGAGGCATCAGATTCAAGAATCACCTGATTAGTCTGATGCTTAAATAGAAAGAAATTACGGTTTCCAAAACGAAGGATCAAAAGCAGACGCTTGGATCAAGGACGGGTAAGTTGGATAGACCAGAGGCACATTTGACAATAAATAGTTTGGTCGAGAACCAGCTCATGTTCAAAATGACTTCTGAGCTGGAAAGATAATTTATAAGGGTTGATTGATGATTGTGTGCATTCACACACATGTCAAATCAATAGGATCAAAATGACGGTGTCAAAAGATACTAGTGAATATTGCTAGTGATATGGGAGCATCCATAATGTAAGCATACAAGTATTTGCAGAGCAATAGTTTGAATAGTAGGCTCAGAAGGTCGGATAGTATTTCAGAGTATCTTATGAAGCATACAAACAACTGGGGGTGAACGGATACTCGATAAGTGCGAGGAATTTTCAATGAGGGTATTCATGTGGTAAAGATCTGCAAGGCAGTAAGCTTAAAGGATTTTCGAAACAACGGAGAGCAATTTAGGGCATCTTGTAATGACAAGAGCATCTGAGGATGAATGTATGAACGACAATTGTAGGTAGTTTTCCATAAGGGTATTTTGGTGGTAGGGAATTGTAAAGTCGATGGGCATAAGGGTCTCGTGAAAACATCGGAGAGTAGCTTCAGAATCTTCTGGCGCAGCAGGTGATCCTCTATAATAAGGGGCTCTTCGGGAGGAAGTAATTACGAGAACCTAGAGTCAGAGTTAGTAAAATCGCTTAACCCGAATAGAAGAGATGTCAGAGTCCCAGAGTATAGGTCAAGGAGTAAAAGATCCTACTACCACCCAATGGCGACGTGGGCCCATAAGACACACAGCCATGCTAGTAAAAACTTTTACAATGTCTAGACTCGATTTCGGCCAAGGAGTATGGAAGGGGATTCCTACAGGCAGTCAGCTCTGATACCAACTTGTGACGCCCCCAATTCAATCGTACACTAATCATACACGTAAACGTGTATGATCAAGATCAGGGACTCACGTGAAGATATCACAACACAACTCTACAAATAAAATAAGTCATACAAGCATCATATTACAAGCCAGGGGCCTCGAGGGCTCGAATACAAGAGCTCGATCATAGACGAGTCAGCGGAAGCAACAATATATGAGTACAGACATAAGTAAACAAGTCTACCTTAAGAAGGCTAGCACAAATTGGGATATAGATCGAAAGAGGCGCAGGCCTCCTGCCTGGGATCCTCCTAAACTACTCCTGGTCGTCGTCAGCGGGCTGCACGTAGTAGTAGGCACCTCCAGTGTAGTAGAAGTCATCGTCGACGATGGTGTCTGGCTCCTAGACTCCAACGTCTGGTCGCGGCATTCGGGTATAGGAAAGGGGAAAAGGGGGAGCAAAGCAACCGTGAGTACTCATCCAAAGTACTCGCAAGCAAGGAGCTACACTACATATGTATGCATTGGTATCAAATGGAAAAGGGGGTAACATATGTGGACTGAACTGCAGAATGCCGAAATAAGAGGGGGATAGCTAGTCCTATCAAAGACTACGCTTCTGGTAACCTCTATCTTGCAGCAGAGGAAGAGAGTAGATGGTAAGTTCACTAAGTAACATCGCATAGCATAATCCTAACTGATGATCCTCCCCTCGTGGCCCTGTGAGAGAGCGACCACCGGTTGTATCTGGCACTTGGAAGTGTGTGTTTTATTAAGTATCCGGTTCTAGTTGTCATAAGGTCAAGGTACAACTCCAAGTCGTCCTATTACCGAAGATCACAACTATTTGAATAGATTTACTTCCCTGCAGGGGTGCACCACATTTCCCAACACGCTCGATCCCCTTTGGCCGGACACACTTTCCTGGGTCATGCCCGGCCTCGAAAGATCAACACGTCGCAGCCCTACCTAGGCACAATAGAGAGGTCAGCACGCTGGTCTAAATCCTATGGCGCAGGGGTCTAGGCCCATCGCCCATTGCACACCTGCACGTTGCATACGCGGCCGGTGAGCAGACCTAGCCTCCCTTATACAAGAGCAGGCGTTCCAGTCCAACCCGGCGCGCGCCGCTCAGTCGCTGACGTCACGAAGGCTTCGGCTGATACCATGATGTCGAGTGCCCATAACTGTTCCCGCGTAGATGGTTAGTGCGTATAGGCCAGTAGCCAGACTCAGATCAAATACCAAGATCTCGTTAAGCGTGTTATTTTGAAGTAATTGTGAATGCCGACCAGGGCCAGGCCCATCTCTCTCCTAGGTGGTCTCAACCTGCCCTGTCGCTCCGCCTCGAAGTAACAGTCGGGGGCCGTTGGGAACTTAGGTCCACCACTACCTAGATGGAGCCACCTGCCCCTTCAGCCCCCACATTAGTATCACTTGCGGGTACTCAACGAGCCGACCCGACTTTAGTCACCACATTTATAGTATGTATATATGTATGTATAAATCCGTGATCACCTCTCGAGTGATCACGGCCCGATAATATAGCATGGCAGACGGACAAGAATGTAGGGCCACTGATGATAAACTAGCAATCCTATACCAAGCATTAGGATTGCAGGTAAAGGTAACAACAGTAGTAGCAAGGACATGCTATGCATCAGAATAGGATTAACGGAAAGCAGTAACATGCTACACTACTCTAACGGAAGCAGTATAGAGAAGAGTAGGCGATATCTGGTGATCAAGGGGGGGGCTTGCCTGATTGCTCTGGGAAGAGAGAGGGGTCGTCAACAGCGTAGTCGATCGGGGCACCAGCAACAGCGTCAATCTCGTAGTCTACCGGAGAGAAGAGGGGGAAGAAACAATGAATACAATGCAAAAAGATGCATAATGATGCTTGACAAGACAAGTAGCTGTGCTAGGGGTGCCCTAACGCGGTATGAGGTGATACCGGTGAAGGGGGGAAACATCCGGGAAAATACTCCCGATGTTTCACGTTTTCGGACAGATGAATCGGAGGGGGAAAGTTGCGTGTTCGCCATGCTAGGGATGCGTGGCGGACGAACGGGCTGCGTATCCGGATTCGTCTTGTCGTTCTGGGCAACTTTCATGTACAAAGTTTTTCCATCCGAGCTATGGTTTATTTTATATTAATTTTCAAAGTTTTAATTCATTTTTCTGAAATTTCTGGAATTAATATTAATTCGAAATTAAATAGTTAAATGCTAGGTGCACCCAGCTCTGCGTACACAGAAGTGTACCAGAGGCTGACAGGTGGGCCAGGAGGTCCCAGTTGACCAGTCAACATTTGACTGGTCAACAGGGTGTGGCCCCCCCGTCATTGACTGTTACACTAACATAGTAGTTAATTTAGTCTAACTAATTTATTAGGCTAACAAATTTTAATTTGTTTAATTAAACCTGTTAAATTAAGTTAATTAATTGATTATGTATTTTCATTTATATTTTTTTAATCTTTTTTTCCTTTTCTCTCAACAGGGGGACGACCCCACCTGTCATAGGCCCAAGTGGCCAAGCGGGGTGGGTGGCTTGACAGGCGCAGACGCCCGTGGAGGCCGAACCTGCCTGGGCGCAGGGCGAGGCCGAAGCCATGGCGAGGCGGGCCGGTGAAGGGGAGGTGGCCGACGGCCAGGTGCGGTGGTGCCTGGGGCGGGGCCGCGAGCTACAGCGGCGGGTGTCGAGCTGCGGTAGAAAGAGGAGGCGACAACAGGCGAGGGAGGGGGGCGTACGGGCACGAGCGGCCGCGGGGAGGAGCAACGGCGATGGGTGAGGCGCAGGGTGTGGGCAAGGCACGGGCGTGGTGCCTTCGCCCCGGGCACTGGCATGGTCGGGTGATGTCGAGGATGACGCCTTGACGAGCAGAGGCCGGAGGCGAGCAACGGCGCGAGCGACTGCGGGCGTGCCGATGAAGCAGGCAGCAGCGGTCAGTGGGCGAGCAACAGCATCGCAAGGGCACGGCGGGGGTGGCCGCGGGCGCGGTTGGGAGCTGGCGCAGGTGCAGGTGGGAGCCGGGGTGGCGTAGGACGGCGGGCGCGCATGGCGTGGCGGGTCTACGGCAGCGGGCGGGGAGCGGGCGCGGACCGTGGGCGCGGCCACGCATGCGCTAGGCTTGGCAGGGGGGGGACGGCCCCGGCGACAGATGGGTGGAAGGGAGGAAGCTCACGACATGGTGTAGGGGTTAGGCAGCGGGCTCAATGAGGAGTCGGGGAGGCGGCGACGATGGTGGGGCAGCTCCGGCGAAGAAGTGGCCGGACGAGGCGGTGACGGTGTGCGGCGGCGGCGTGCGTGGACGGTGTCCGGCAAGAAGGAGGGCGAGGATGAGCGACAAAGACGGGGAGGCGGCACCGACGACGGC